>NC_056730.1:998273539-998286039 GCF_019279795.1 Protopterus annectens
GTTATCTGCAAGTAGCCCAATAGCCCACTCTATTCTCTTGCATACATGCAGCAGGTCCATACATATGCTACCATAGTCTAGTACCCCATACATTTGTTGTAAAGGAGAGTGACTTACCTTATAAATGCAGCAGTTGAGATACCTGTGTTGCAGGGCTGACTCTGTCTGATGTACACAGTACACAGCCAGTACATGCTAAGGTACAGGTTGTGTGGGGTGGCTGGCATCCATTTTACTATGTATGTGAGTTGGAGTAAGGTGCCAGTCCCTAGGACCCTTGGTTGTCAGTGCATATGCTATGAATTTCCTCTTTGCCAAGGCCAGGGCACACTGGACATGCATACGACTGCCTACAGGGACAGCCTCAGGGGGTTCCTCCTTAGAGTCCCCCTGTGTGTGTGTGGCTGTGGGGACCTTGGCACTAGTTGGGGTCTGTGTGTCCCTTCCCTGTGCTGATCCTATTGCAGCTGTTTCCGCAGGATCATATTGTGTAGCATGGCACATACTGTGAGCATCTGTGCACATGTGGCTGGAGAGTACTGCAGGGATCCACCAGATATATTGAGGCACTGGAACCATGACTTGATCAGCCCAAACACATGCTCTATGATGTTCCTATTTTGTATGTGTGCCTTGTTATGGTGTTTTTCAGTTAGTGTATGTGCGTTTCTGATGGGTGTCATCATCCATGGTTCCAGTGCATAGCCAGCATCCTCCAGTAGATGACCATACAGGATGTTCCTCCCTGGTAAACATCTGGTACAGCTGTGATGCATGCCAGATATGGGAGTCGTGATAACTACCAGGGCTGCCAGCACATGCATTCAAGATAATGCCCTGGGTATTGCACACAACCTGGCAGTTGATGGAGTGATATACCTTGTGGTTTACATATAATCTACCCTCCTCCCTGGGTGGTGCTTTGATTTGTACATGACTGCAGTCTATGGCACAGAGTATCTCAGGGTAGTGTGCTGCATATTAGAAGAGACCCATACTGACCCTCTCCTCAGAAGTGTGAGGTAAATAAATGTGCTTTTTGGCATGTGTTTACATGGCAGCCAGGAAATGGTGGAGTACCCTGGATGCTGATGCCTGTGAGACTCCCATCATGTCCCCAGCCAGTCAAAGTACATGTAGCTAGTATTCTAAGGACTACACATACCTTTGTTTCCACTGGGAGTGGTTCCGCTCTTTTGGATCTGAGTCTGAGTTGAGGACAGCAGAGCTCAGTGAGTTCTTGTAGTATGTCCCTGTCCACACTGTACCACTCTACAATCTCCAGCTCATGTACCTTCTGAAAGGTTACACTGGACCTGAACCCTCTTCTCCTGCATACACCCTACATTCTAATTTCTCTTCATATCTTCACAGTATGTGCTATACTACACAATATGATCTTGCGGAAACAGCAGCAGCAGGATCAGCAAATGGAAGGGATACACAGCTCCCCACCAGTGCCTAGGTCACCACAGCCACAGTCACAGGAGGACTCAAAGGAAGAACCCCTGTATATGGTGATAATAAAGGCAGAAGATGGATGCAAACCTCTGGGATAGATTCAGCCCCTGAAACCCCCATCTATGCCTCACTGTAACCACCATAATCATCAGAGTCTGAATAGACACTGACATCAGGTTGTGTAGGAGACAGAGACCAATCCCCTGATCTCCCATGTTAAGAAAGGGAAAAGCAGTACATTAGTACCTGCACTATTATGCTCTACAGTACCATGCTTCAATATATGTAAAGCTGTCCATGCTGTTGTCAGTATTCTAGACCTGTTTAACTCCCAACCTCATATAGTAGGACATGAGGACATTATTTTTCCCACAGACATCTATAGTGACTTGTAAATAATAATAATACCTCTTTACACTGTAGTCTCATCAGCAACAATGAGGTACACTGTTGACAATTGTGAAGACTCTGCACAGTTGGCACACAATGCAATCTGTGATGTCCTGACAATACTGTGACATCTATCAGTGTTGTCACGCCTACAAGGCATAGGCAAGACTCTCAGGTGTGTACAGTCAGAAAATATCTGTGCAGTTCCCAATTGTGCTGACAGTACAGCAATCCAGCCATCAGGCCTGGGATGACATTTTAGGAAATACAGTGCAGTAAATCTACATCTGTAACAAAATAGTGTTGTGCTTACTAGGAGCAGTACCACAGCTTTGTCCGATTCCTGAGGGACCTGTGGAATGTTGTGGGAGAGGTAATTCAAACACCACCACCTGTTTCACTATAAGAGGGCAATACATCCATAAATCTCAAATTTACAGTAGTTACTTTGTAAATTGATATGTTGGTCACAATCTGAGCATGAGATTCAAACTGCAGTTAACCCCCCCCCAAAGAACAAACACCTGACACCCTTGTAAATGTATCTACACTCTGACACATTAAATGCTACAGAATTCAAATACTGATTAAACAAAACCTAACTCAGTGCTCCTCTACCATGGAAACTGTGGCACCCACATCCATGATATACAGTGTGATGGATGTCTGGGTGCTGTCATTTGTTCCTAGGTTTGCCAGGAACTCCTCTGTGGCTGAGAGAGGTTGTTCTGCTGCAGGCCCTTCACTGATAACACCACAATCCCTGGCCACATCTGCTGCTATTCTGCATGCAGCATTAATCATATTTGTGGCACGGTGTCAAACCTGCTCTTATATCCTGTTCTGGTGACCTATGGCATTCACTTCACAGGCAAGATCCATCCACAGTGCTGCACGCTGTTCCCGTTTGTGCCTCCTTCTGGACAGTAGGGGTTCATGGTGTTGACGGAGGCCTTCCAGGATGATATCATTCTCATTAACCATAAAAGGGGTACAGCATCTGGAATATGTGTTTCCTGAAAGACAACAAAATGGAAACATGTCAGGATCACATACATGGAAGTACACTATGTAGAGCTACAGCAAGAACAGAATGGTTGGCGTTATCCACTGCTTGATCACACCTGTCATATTCCACAGTGTGCACGCATACTAGCCATGTGTATACAACTCAGATACTAGCAATAGTCAGCTATTCTCATCTGTGCAGTGACAGATACTGCTGTATGATCACACACCAAACACAGAAGTCCATTGTAGTATGTCCCTCAGGGGCAAATCCCCTGATAATATGTCAAAACAACAGTGCCAAATAGCAGTGTGGTATTATAACCACTATACAAGGACATTTCCATGAGACCAGTGTGCCACATTGACAAAAAACATTCCACCCTTGATGTACTGTATGTCCTCTGTAAGTGTAACAAATCTGGAGACCAAGGACATGTCATCATTAATCCCCATTCTCTGTATGTATATTCACACATATGTGTCATTTTTAAACAAAAAGGTTACATACCTGATAGAGTACAATACTCCTCTGTTGATATGTGAAGATATATAAAGTGTTTGGCAAAGTGGTTACTGCCTGAAGAAATTCTCATAGGTTCCCCTAGCCAGCTGTTTGCCTTTTTAACATGGTTCTCATTACCAGGTGATTGGCTCTTAACCAATCTGGGGTTCTGAACTGCTAACTGCAGCCAACACAGCTGATCTGCAGTATAATCAGCCAATGACATGCAACCACTGATCAAGATATAAGGCTTTCATGTAGATTAGAAGCCCTTTCTGATATGTTATGCTGTAAATTCCTGGGGTCAAGATATTGCATCATCACAGAGTGTATGTCAGTAGCAGCTACTTTTACATACAGATGTGTGTGTTATAGGCTGCAGCTGATGCTGCAGGCAATATGAATAGGCAGAGATCGCGAGCACTTTGGAGGACAAAAAGCTGTAAGGGTAACTCTGGGAGCTAAATCAGCCTTGCTGTAGAGGCAGGGCCAGAGTGAGGGTACCAATTCCACTGCAAATTAAGGCTTGTGTTTAAGGTAAGTATGTTAGGCAATGGTATCACTAACAGAGTACTAGGCAACATGTTTGTTGTGTCCTTGAGCAACATAGGGGTAATTATACAATTATGTCAATTATTTGTGCAACTGCCAGGCCATGTGTTACATTATGGTAGTCATGGAATCTGTGTGCTTGCAGTCCTTGTTACTAGCAGGACCTCCATATGTGAATGTTAGTTGTGCAGCTGTGCTAATTTGTAATACCATTATGAAATGATTGTGCGGTGCACTCTGATATTAGTGGGCCTCATTTTCATTACCTAAGTAAAAATCCTCTGTGAATACATATTAATACATGACCTGACACTTTATGCACTAATAGTGTTGCTACAGGGATATGTCAAGTGTGTTCCTATCTGCAGAGCTATGACTTCCATCAATGAAAAGCAGACATTTCATTTGAAATGCATTGTGTGAAAAAAGAGTGCACTCATTTATTGATGACTTCACAATAATGTAGTTTAAATGCTACACACCACTGGATTTGAACTCAGGACTATGAGTGGCAAAAGTTAATGTCTGCAAAGCAGTTTACAGACTGAGCTACTGAATCACTGTTACAGCTTGTGTATTTGTGATGGTATAAGTGAACACATAGAGTCTGTGACATACCTCCATTATATCCACTATTATGTGCCTGGCTTTGTAGGGATGTGTTTCTCCACCAGAGTCCCAGCTGAACATGTATTTTGCCACTAATGTTGTAGCAAGTGTACTTGTAGATGTGCTGTTAAAAGTGCCCATTTAACTACTAGAGACCTCAGTTACATCCATTAGTGTTTGCCTGGCTTTCTAGTGGTGTACTTCTGTACCAGACTGGAAATTACACTTCCAGTTTTTCCATTAATTTTTCAGCAAGTTTGCATGACCTGATGAAAGGGTCTATATCATAATGTTGAATGCTGACAAATTTGAAGCACTAAATTTTGAACTTGAAAGTTCGAAGTGTAAAAATGTCGAAATGCATAACGGAGATCGCCATAGAGTGTGGGAAGGGAAGATTTCCCTTTACTGCATTGCAGTGCGATCTTGGAGTTGGTATATTTAAGTAGCGGTGGGTGCAGGGGGCTTGCCCCCCCCCCCCTGCATAGTGTTTTTTTCTTTTGTTTTGGGTTTTGAGTGTTTATTTTTTTGACATTCAACATTTTTAGACTTCGAACTTTCAAGTTTGAAATTTGAACCTTCAAAGTTGTCAGTATTCGACAATCTGATATAGACCCTGATGAAATGGGGTGCAAGCAGGTGGAAAAACATAGTGAAAGGCAGGTAGGTATGTGCACAAAGGGTGTAGGGAAGAACCATAGCTGTACATTTCTTGTGCAGCAACAATTGTGCACTTTGACAGAATTTGTAGATGAATTTGGACTGTCAACCCCAGAGAGAGGGGTGAGGACAACGTAACTGCATTGTCAAGCATATTGGACCACATTACATGTGTCCAATGGACACGTGTGTGAAATAGAGAGCTATGCATGGAAGAATATTCTTTTGGAACATGTGCCCACTTTTCTTTTAAGGTGAGAGTGAAATATTGGGGAAGTGACATAGGTACTTGTGGAGTTGGTATGTTGGGAAGGTAAGGAAGCTTTTGCAAGCAGACAAGACAGACAAAGACAGCAGACAGGGGTGGTGTGTGACACAAGAGGGGGTGCACACCTTGTATGGAGAGGGTATTATGGAATCCCTGTCTCAAGTACCTCCACATGGTAGCAGCATGACTAAAGTCCCCATCTATGGGAATGTTGGCACTGCTCCTTCACTGTCACAGGGGTGCAGTGGTGGAGGCTGGGCTCCAGGGTGAGCCTGCCCCATCAGGGTAGCCAGCATGCTTTCCATCTGGTGCAGGCAGCATTAAAAAACATGGTACACAATCTTGTGCATCAAACCTGGCAGTCCATCACAGGTGACAATGCCTCCTCCTCCTCCACCACCACTCCCAGAGGGTAGACAAACCTGTCCTGAGGGGCATAACTACCTGACATGGCAAGTTAGTGCAGGGGCAGCAGAGGAGGCACCACCTGGCTGGATCCCAGATGTGCTGGGTCAAAGTGCAATGGCCAGAGGAGGCAAGGTAGATGGATCACCTGGAGCCGGCCTACCTTGTCGCACTGTAGTAAATTAGATAAAAAGATAAGTTAAGATTAGTAATAACCAAACCAATGTTAGTATTAACATAATGGAACATAATATTGATCAATTCAAATACATATTAAGGTATATTATGTGGAACACAACATTAAATAACATAACAGTAAGTATGTTAACAGCAAACCAGTATGAAATAACCCATAATATCAACTAAGCAGTTAGTTTAACAGAGTATATTAATATTAAATCATAATAATAATAAATAACATTACTAAATTAAAGAAGATAAGAGGTGGAGAGAGAGAGACATACCATTAGGGAAGTCACAGTTGATATTAATAAACAGACTGCTAATACATACTTCTACAGGTGTGCAGTGTCAGTTGTGAGTGCAGTGACTCAAATTCTTCTGTAGATGATGTAGCACATACATACCTTTCAAGTTGTTAGCATGGGACAGTATGGGCCAAGCATTACCAAATGCAGTTACACAACTACACAGAGCTGTTTCATATAATGTGGATGTGCATAACTACCAAGGTGTTCTGTAAA
Organism: Protopterus annectens; assembly: GCF_019279795.1. Classification (NCBI taxonomy): domain Eukaryota; kingdom Metazoa; phylum Chordata; order Ceratodontiformes; family Protopteridae; genus Protopterus; species Protopterus annectens. The sequence continues at coordinate 998,280,102 of NC_056730.1, forward strand.
CAGATTTGTACACACAGTGCATTCCTGGTAATCACTTATCTGCCAGTCATGGACTAAACACTTAAGTTAATTAAACACTTATTAGGAGAAAAAGAGACCAGATGGCAGATTAAATTAAATGCTTCTGTTCATCCTGGGTTGAATGATTCAATTTCCATAAAGCCCATATTGGAAAATAATAGGTAATAGAATATTTCATGGTATATTTGGACACATGAAACATCAAATTAATTTTTAATGTATCATTAAATATTTTTTATTTTAATATGATTTTTTAATTATGGTGTGGAACGAGATGTATATGAAATTAGTTACTATTTTAGTATGGCATCAGTTGATACAGAGAGCACTGGCACTTTAAATAGTATAACATCATTTAATTGTTTAATTACTTGAAAAATGTTTGATTGGAACTTGTATATAAGCAAGAGGGATTTTATTAATAGTTGTTCTGATGAAGTCTACAAGTTAGATGAAAGCGCTTAACCTGCAGTATTTATTTGGCTGTTTTTGCTGTTGAATTAATTAATTATTAAAGTGTTAGATCGGAATTCACAGTGCACAGTGAACTTTTTCTTGGGATCCACGAGCAACATTCTGTTGTTTTTTATTTAGTTGAGTGTTCGGGATTATTTTGTTTTTCATGTTCTATTTATTGTTGTGGCGAGGTTTAGCTCACTAGAGCACGTGGCTTCCAGTGACTTGGATTTTTTTGGGTGGAGCATGTCCATCAATTCTGAGTTGGACATGGCTTTGTAAGTCAGGCAGAGATCACCTCTGAGTAAGCGACATGCCACTGAGTATAGCCGGAGTTTTTTCAGTCGGGCTGCATAGGGCATATGTTTGAGGCCAGTAATCCTCTTGGTGAGGTACTTTTGTGGTCTTTCCAGCTGTTGGAAGTGTCTTGTGAGGTGCATCCCAAATGAGGCATTGTACTCTATGATGGGTCTAATGATTGACGAGTAGAGGGGCACTATAACCTCTTTATTTCTAGATGTGAACCCTTTAGTAATTAGATGGGCCACAAAGAAGGATTTCCTAACTACAATGGCAATATGATTGTCAAAGGAGAGATTATTATCTACCTGGGTCCCCAGATCTCTTATTACCTCTTCTGTATTAAGGGGGCTGCCACCTATGTGGTAATTCGTGGGTGTTTTGTTTTTCCCAAATGGGATGACTATGCATTTTTTGGCATTTAGCTCGAGGCGATGACTTTGATACTAGGTGTCCTTCTCAGTAAGGCCCTTTTGGAGGATGTCCATGTCAGCCGAAGAGACAATTATGGCTCCCAGTTTGCAGTCATCAGTGAACTTGGTTAACCATAATCCTTCTGTGTTTGTCTGTACTTCTGAGAAGTATATGTCGAACAGTAGGGGTCCCAGGACCAAGCCTTGTGGGACACCACTTGTGACTGGTTTAGAGTCGGACCTGGAGCCTGTTATTCTTACCGTGTGAGTTTTGTTTGTAAGCCAGTTGGCAACCCATCTCGTGATGTAGGGATTTATGTTCAGGCTGATGAGTTTTTCTGTTATACCCGAGTGGGGAATGGTGTTAAAAGCCTTGGCGAGTTCAAGGTAGGCTGTATGAACCACCTTTCCCTCGTCTATGGTCTTGGTGACTGTCTTGAAGAAGTCAAGCAGGTTTAGTAGGCATGATCTGCCCTTAACAAAGCCAAACTGGGTTGGGTCAAGTGTTTGGAGGTTCCCAATGTCTTTGTTAATGAGTTCCATGATGATGCGCTCCATAGCCTTGCAGACCAGGCTAGTCAGGCTTATCGGGCGATAGTTATCAGGGTCAGTTGTGGCCCCTCCTTGGTGGAGAGGAATAACCGTTGCTGTGTGCCATTCTATGGCCATGTAGCCTGTGGAGAGGCTGAGGTTGAACAGCATGTTTAGGTGGGGGGGGGGGTTAGTTTGTTCTGTAGTTCGTGCAAGAAGCAGCCTGGGACACTATCTGGTCCCATTGACACTGTGTTTTTGGCTTTTGAAAGGGCTGTTTTCACCTGTGCGTCTGTGATTTTTGGGACACTACACTTTGCCGGTATTGTTGTGGGTCCTTTTGGAGGTAAGAGGAGGTGAAGTATGCACTGAATCTATTTGCCAGGATGTTGGCAATATCAGTAGGTTCAGTATATTTTGTGATATTTTGCACTATTTCCATGCATATCTGCGAGTTGCCACTTAGATTTTTGACATAGCTAAAGAAGGCTCTGTGGTTATCTTTTGAATCCTTGGCTATTTTTCTTTTGAAGTTAGCCTTAGATGATTTCATGAGGGACCTTAGTTTCTTACTGATACTGATCAGGGATGTCTTTCCTTCTTGGGATTTGCTTTTTTTCTGAACTAGTTTCCTCCTTCTATTTTATAGCCTGTTTATTGCAGGGGTCCACCAAACTGGTTTCCTTCTCCTAGAGGACTCAGTCTTGGTTTTGCTAGGGATGGCACAATCCATGCATCCTTGTAGGTGCTCATAGAGTACATTTGTAAAGGTTTTTGCATCTTGGGCAGCGTTATCCTGTAGCGTGGGGGCTGTGAAAATTACCAAGTCTGTCTTAAGTAAGGTGAAGTTTGCTTTAAAAAAGTTTTTTACTGTGGTTTCCTTAGCTGGGGGTGGTGGTAGGGTGTGGACATCCAGAGTGATTGGTTAATTCCAGGAAGCGCTGTGCCTGGGATTTTGTACTCGAGTAGTTTTCCCAGTGGATGGTAGGGTAATTGAAATTGCCCAATATCAGGGTATTCGGTAGGACCTTCATGTTTTCCAGTGTCTTCAGAAAGGTGAAGTGGTGGTCCTGGGTCATGGAAGGTGATCTGTAACAGGCCACAATTTGCATTGCAGATTTGCCTGATGTTAGTTGCACATGGATGATCTCAGAGGTATCATTCTGCGCCACTAACCTGGAGGTGTAGGTATCCTTGATAAATATGGATACACCCCCTCCTTTTGTGTTTCGGTCCGTGTTCTGTGGCCAAAACGTGTGGTATGAGTTGTAGCCCGGTAGTGCTGGGGTGCTCTCTGGAGCCTTGAACCAGGTTTCAGTTACTGAACACGTCAACATTCTCCATACTGAGGAGTGCTTCAAGCACGTGCAGTTTGAAATTTAAACTCCTGGCGTTGAGCAGCATAACCCTCAGTTTTTTGTTAATTGTGCTGTTTACGGAGGTGGGTTTGACTTTTGAGTCTTGCTTAAAAAGGCATTATGGGGGCAGCAAGAGCTTTGGCCAGTATTCAAAAGCCTAGGGGTGACAAGTGCAAGCCGTCTCTTGCGAAGCAATGCGGCTTGTCGAGCATGTCATCCCAGGCTGACAGACACTGGATCCTCTTTGAATGACACCAGAAGCTTAGCCAATTGTTGAAATTGATCATTTTTTCTTTATACTGAGGTATCATTTTTGGTGAGAGCAGGATGCTACTCAGGGTCAGGGTCATACCAGCCTGGGCTGCATGATCAGAGAGCTCTTCCATGTCTCTTTTCATGTAGTCCAGGGAGGTACATCTCAGGTCATTCACACCAACATGAACAATGACAGACTCATATTTGTACCTGTTCTGGAGTGACCTGAGTGCTTGTGTTATGTGGCGGATTGTGGTTCCCGACAGGCAGCTAACAGTAACCTTCTTCTTGTCCAGCTTAATGAATGGGACGTCAGTGTGCCTGACTATAGAGTCATCTATTACTAGTGTGTTAGGTATGTTATTTAGCCTTAAGGGCTGTGATTGTGCAGCACACTGATTTTGTGTTTTATTGTTGTCTGGTTTGTGCCAGGAAGTGCAGGTTGTTTGGGTGTCTGCTATGGAGGTCTCTGATGCTTTTGCAGGTCTTTATTTAGAGCCTCTGAGTATGATTTTGTGTATTTATGTGTATTTTTTGCCAGTGCTGTTTAGGTAGGTCTGTGTGCAGCTGGAGGTGTGGTGCAAGTGTTAACCTTCTTCTCTTGACTGTCTGTTCCAGTCTTGGGTGGAGACAGCTTAACTTCCAGTTTGGCTGTATAATTGCATCTCTCACGTATGTTAGTGTTTGGTGGTAGGAGTAGAGGGTTGTCTGTGTACATGAGGCAGTTGTAACATTGCCTCAGGATACCCAGATTCACCAGCTGGACTGGAGAGTGTACCTGAAGTTGCCCTTTGGTCATGCCTGAATAGTAGGGTGAGCTGCTTAGTCACTTGGTTGGTGAGGGGGGAACAAAGAACCTTGCCCTGCTGGACAATCAGTGTCAGGGTATATTAGTGCTTGCTATTATGAATATAGCACTAGTGGACTTATTTCAACATAATCTTATGAAACCACAATCCTGCTTTGCACTTTATTGTTATATCTCCTTAGAATCTGTGAAGTAAACATATGATATCTGCCCAGAATGTGGGCTACCTTCCCCATATACCTTGTTTCTGGAGTGGGAGGAATAAAGAGCATTATGTGAATGAAAGTGGGCTACAGACAGCCCTAAACTATACTGTGGATTGTGCAATACAATTATCAGGAAATTACTTTTGCATTCGTTACTTATTTCTTTTTTACAGTTGACTACAGAAACATTAGAACAGACGTTGTGAATACAGCCCCACTGTACTTATTACAACACATTAGTTATCAAAACATAGTCCTACGTTACACCTCATTGCTTGTTGGTATTGGTATTGTTTATTGATTATTCCACTACATTATCAGAAAATATCTGTACTTACCATACTCACTGTACATTCTGGCCAGATGCCTGGCATGAGACTGGATGTTGCGAGTCCATTCAGCTACAGCTGTTAGAAGAGAAGCACAACATTATGCATACCAGTTTTGCAAAGATTCAGCATGTATTTTATTAAAATAGTGACAGATATACTTACAAATCTATGAGGCATATCTATGGGATGTCCAAGGTTCCCCTCTTCCTTCGCTTCAGGTCATCATAGTGGTGATGACACTGCTCACCAGTGCAAGGATACTAGTAGCACTGGTAAGATCCCTGGCCAACTGATCCCAGGCTTTAGCTTTACATTCTGAGCCCTGGTAATTGCCCTGCAACAGCTGAGGTCGTAGTTATGGACCAGGAGTCCAACAAACAATCTGGACAATCTGGACTCCTGCACACTCCAGCTCTGCTACTGAAAGTGCACTCCCTCGCCAACACCACCAGGCATACTGACAGGTTAATGAGACTCCAACGAAAGATGCAGAATTCCTGCCTAGTTCCCTTAATATAGGCTGTTTTACCACCATTGCACTTCATATTGCAACATTCAAAAAAGCGTTGTATTGCTTAGCATCGCTCAAACTTGCACATCCATGTTTTAGAGAAGTTTAACAACACGCAAACAGAAGTGGATGTTAACCATGTTTAAGCAGTGCTTAGCTTCACACAGCTTTTTCAAATGTATCAAAAATGTTTTTACATTAAACTGCCCATTAGGTCAGCTGACAAATTTCAACAGCAATAAATGTATAAAATAGCTATGCCTGCTGGGGACTCAAACCTGGTACCTAAAACCCATGAGGCTGTGATACTACCTATTCAACTATGTGGATAGTATGAAAACTAGTATACCGTCACATATACTACTAAACTACCTGTTAGCATTGCTAAGTACCTCACTGCACCATGCAAATGGCCATTCATAATATAAAAACACAGTAGACAACAACACATAATTCATTACATCTGGTTTCTATTTTTAGATGTCTAGTAAATGTCACGTATGCATGTGTAAGCACAGCTCTGCATTGCTCTGTTCTGCGCCATGCAAATGAGGATTCAAAAAAAGCAAAATTAATAATTAATTACGTCTGATTTCTATTTGTAGATGTCTGTCAGGTGTCAGCTGTGTCTGTGTAAGCAGAGGTCAGCATTACTGCTCTCCGTGCTGCGCTGCACAAACAGGCATTAAAAGAAAAAGAAAAAAGAAAGAAAAAAAGTACAATTAACACATATTTCTAGACTACCAA